>NW_020897691.1:16849678-16867035 GCF_003984885.1 Neopelma chrysocephalum
GCTGCAGGCGCTGTGCAGGACACCGCGCCGGCCCGGGGGCTTCGCGCCGCGTGCGCTCCGCGCGCGCGGTTTTGGACCCCAGGCAAGGCCGTGGCAGGAGAAAGGAGAGAGAGGGGGAGCCTTGCCAGCGAGCACTGCACCCCCGTGGAAGATGAGAGCACAGCTTCGGAGCACACAGAGGTTTGCCGTTCCAGGTTTGGGGAGGGAGGGAGAGGGGGAGGGGGACGGAGCAGAGGGATGGGTGTTGAGCTGGCCATGGGGGTCCTTCAACTGGCGGGTGGGAGAGCAGGGCTGTCCCGTATGAAACATCACATCACATGTGAGCAGTGCACCTGGAATTTGTGGTAACACAGTGGGGGAAGGATAAGGTCTGGGTGGACAGAGGGTTCTTTTGATTGATGGGGGTCCCGGCCAGGCTGGGGCCTTGTAAGGTACCTCAGCCTTGGACAGGTACGGGGGCCAGAACGGTTGGTCGGTTGGTTTGTTTGTTTGTCTATTTATTTCTTTCGTTTTGGCTCTCCTGCGGCTACTGCCCAGGTTTGGCATGTTCTGGATATATTTGCTTTGCTCTGTTACAACCTGAAAGAGTGGGCAGGACAAAGGGTTGTTACTGGAAATAAAAGACTTGCCCAAATCGTTCTAACAGGAACGTAGCCTATGTACCCCTGTGTGGTTGCGAGCTATGCTGGCGAGGGTTCATGCCTTCGGTAGGGTCACCCATGCCAGACAGGTCAAAACCATAGGACCAGATAAACTACATCCCTGGGCAGGATGAGCTCATTAGCCTTCTGGCAGTCATCCTAGGAGAAGGACAACTCTCATCCCAAACCCGGGCAGATGGAGCTCGCTTAGCCCTGGAAGGCCATCCATCTCAGAGAAGGTCACTCTAATCAAACCTACGTCCTGAGGACCTCGCTGCCACCGTCCAAGCTTGCTCGGCCCTGGCAGATGAACCTCAGGATTAAAGGGTGGGTTCAGTTCCGCGCATACTGCATCTCACCTAAAAAATCCATTGCGCAGGCTTGAAGGCTTTACCCACATGCAAAAAGTCCTGCAGCGACGGGCGAGGGTCGAAACGGTAGGTGAAAGATGCACTGGGAGCCGCAGACTCAACCCTGCATACAGGCGGTTCAGGATATTGGTCATTTGAGACTGACGGAGATGAGAGTCTCTTGGGGCAGCACCCTGAACGACCAAGCAGCCTTTTCAAGGACAGCACTGCTTGCTCCACTCGGAGAGGGGCCTAGAAAAGGTGGCCTAAACAAAGCTCATCTCCACCTTCACCCGGTTGGTTAACCGCAGACCGACGGGCATCTTCTTCCAATGCGGTCGCACAAAGAGCAAAAGACAAAGGCATGCACCTGCCTCCAAAGGTGTACTCAAATTAACTCTAGCATGTTGGAACATCAGAACCATGCTCGATTCTGCCAATAGTGGACGTCCTGAGCGACGTTCTGCCCTAATTGCCCATGAACTGGCTCGTCTCAACATCGACATTGCTGCTCTCGGTGAAGTTCGCCTTCACGAGGAAGGCAGCCTCAGAGAACATGGTGCCGGTTACACACTCTTCTGGTCAGGTAAGCCCAGAACCGAAAAACATCTCTCAGGTGTCGGCTTCATGATCAAAAACTCCATTGTCCCTAAACTCGAAAATCTGCCGTCAGGTCACTCTGACCGCATTATCTCCCTACGCCTTCCACTAAACAACAAGCAACACGTTGTCATCTTCAGTATATATGCCCCAACTCTCCAAGCTGACCCTGCTGAAAAAGATAAATTTTACACTGACCTGCGCTGTCTTACCCAAAAGGTGCCCTCAGATGATAAGATCATTATCCTTGGTGATTTCAACGCCAGAGTAGGTAAGAATTTTGAAGCCTGGAAAGGAGTATTAGGCAAGCATGGTGTTGGAAACTGCAACGATAATGGTCGACTTCTGCTAGAATTCTGTGCGGAGCAACAGTTCACCATCACCAATACTATCTTTCAGCAGAAAAATAGTCTGAAGACAACCTGGATGCACCCCAGGTCTAAGCATTGGCACCTCATTGATTATGTCTTGGTGCGACAGAGAGATGTCCGCGATGTCCTCCATACCCGCGTGATGCCCAGCGCAGAATGTCAAACAGACCATCGGCTTGTGCGCTGTAAACTCAACCTTTATCTCAAATTCAAACCCAAGAGGGGCAGTATCCCAAGGAGAAGACTCCAAGTTAACGATCTCCAATCAGCCACAGTAAGAGAAAGATTCCAGGCAAACCTTCAAACTAAGCTTGATAACCATTCCACAGATTCTGCAGTTTCCTCTCCCGAAACAATTTGGCAGCATATTAAAAGTAGCATCCTGCAATCCTCTGAAGAATCCTTAGGGTTCTCCCTCAAGAAGAACAAGGACTGGTTTGATGAAAATAATCAAGAAATCCAGGAATTGTTGAGGAAGAAGAGAACCGCCCACCAAGCACACCTTGCACTGCCTTCCTGTCACGCTAGAAAAACAGCCTTTCGTCTTGCTTGCAGCAAGCTCCAACAGAAACTCCGTGACATCCAGAACAAATGGTGGACCGATCTAGCTGCAAAAACTCAACTATGTGCAGATACAGGGGATCACAAAGGATTCTATGAGGCCCTGAAAACAGCATACGGGCCTACATACCAAGTCCAAAGCCCACTACTCAGTGCAGATGGTCAAACGCTTCTGACAGATCAAACCTCCATTCTGAATAGATGGTCTGAACACTTTCAGACTCTTTTCAGTACCAACCGTGTAGTACAAGACTCAGCAATTCAGTCCATCACACAACAACCAGTGAAATACGAATTGGATACTGCCCCCACTCTAGGAGAAACCCTCAAGGCCATACAGCAGGTGAAAATCGGCAAGGCAGCTGGGGTTGATGGAATCCCACCTGAAGTCTGGAAACATGGGGGCCTTGCACTCCATGCTAAATTTCATGAGCTTGTGGTGCGCTGTTGGGAACTAGGCGAACTACCTTCAGACCTTCGTGATGCAGTCATCATCACCTTGTATAAGAAGAAAGGTACTAAATCAGACTGTTCAAATTACCGTGGTATTACTCTGCTCTCCATTGCTGGCAAAATCTTGGCAAGAATACTCCTGAACAGACTAATACCCGCTATAGCAGAAGAAATTCTACCTGAAAGTCAGTGTGGCTTCAGAGCCAACAGGAGCACCACAGACATGATATTTGTTCTCAGACAACTGCAAGAGAAGTGTAGGGAACAGAACAAAGGTCTCTATGTAACCTTTGTCGACCTCACCAAGGCATTCGATACTGTGAGCAGAAAAGGTCTTTGGCAGATTTTGGAACGTTTAGGTTGTCCCCCCAAGTTCCTTAAAATGATCATCTCACTTCATGAGGATCAGCACGGCCAAGTCAGATATGGCAACACACTTTCTGAGCCCTTTCTAATAAAGAATGGTGTGAAACAAGGCTGCGTTCTCGCTCCTACCCTATTCACAGTCTTTTTCAGTATGATGCTTCAAAGGGCCTCGGCAGACCTCGATGATCAGGACGGTATCTACATTCGATATCGTACTGATGGAAGCCTATTCAACCTAAGGCGACTGAAGGCCCATACTAAGACCCTAAACCATCTTGTCCGGGAGCTGCTCTATGCTGATGACGCCGCCCTTGTTGCCCACACAGAAGCAGCTCTGCAGCGTTTAACATCCTGCTTTGCAGAGGCTGCTGAGCTCTTTGGGCTGGAAGTCAGCTTAAAGAAGACAGAAGTTCTCCATCAGCCTGCACCTCAGGAAGTCCCCCACCGTCCCCACATCACCATCGGCCAGTCAGAACTCAATTCAGTCCAACAGTTTAATTACCTAGGCAGCCTCATCTCCTCAGATGGTAAGATTGATGGGGAGATAGACAATAGGTTAGCGAAGGCATACAGTGCTTTTGGAAAACTCCATAAACGAGTTTGGCGTAATAAACACTTGAAGAAAAGCACCAAGATCAGTGTTTACAGAGCCATAGTGCTGTCTACTCTTTTATATGGTTCCGAATCATGGGTCATCTACCGCCACCACCTGCGTCTCCTAGAACGCTTCCATCAACGCTGCCTCCGTACAATCCTTAACATCCATTGGTCAGACTATGTGACCAATACATCTGTTCTCGAACAGGCAGCAATTACGAGTATTGAGGCCATGCTCCTGAGAACGCAACTGCGTTGGGCAGGGCACATCTCTAGGATGAAGGACCACCGCCTCCCTAAGATCCTGCTCTATGGTGAACTTGCCACTGGCTGCCGCAAGAGAGGAGCTCCAAAGAAAAGATACAAGGACTCCCTGAAGCAACAACTCAGCCTCGGGCATATTGATCACCATAACTGGTCCACTCTGGCCTCTAATCGGGAGGCCTGGAGACAGACCATTTATAACGCTGCTGATGCTTTTGAGAAGGCACGCAGGATCACTCTTGAGGAGAAAAGACAACGCAGAAAGAATCGAGCCTTGCAGAATATACCATCTAAGGAGTCTTTCTGCTGTGTCTTTTGCAACCGGACTTGCCTTTCTCGTATTGGCCTTTTTAGCCACCAACGCGCTTGCATGAAAAATGGGTAGAGCCCTTCCCAAATCTTCATTCGCGAAGCCTAGCCATGACTTATTTTCCTTAATTTTATACTTAAAGACATGGTTTGGATGTTGACAAATCAGATAGAAATCTAGAAAATCCAGTAAATTTCATTAATAATTATTCCACATTGCACTCATATTTCAATCCATGCTAATAAATAGGCACATCAGTTGAAGAATGATTTTTTCATAGAGACTTAAACAGTTAAAGACACTGATGAAAAATTATTCTCTTGTCTATAAACCCTATCTACTACAGTAGCATTTGCAATGACATAATAAAAAAATATCCTAAACAATTTTTTGGGGTTTTTTTACAGTTCACTGCAGTTTTGCAGCTGACATCATGTTGCCATTTACACATTTTGCAGCCATTCTTTTGGTTGACATGAAAACTTTGTGTATAATAACCTTTGTGTGTTGCTGGTCCATTCCCTTAGAGCTTTTATAAAGTAAGACTGAAAAAAACCATGCCCTATTGAAAAGAAATCTAATTTTTAACAGAAGTCTTAAAGAAAAGCGGTACTTACATCAAATCATTTAAAGAAGATCTTTAACAATGTTGAAATCTATCTAGATCAGTACCAGTATGTATACAAGTATCTTTGTTAATTAGGGCTTTAAGCAGTCATTCCACTGGCAAAAAGGGTACTTAACAAGCAGTTATAAACAAATACCTATGAGATCAGATTGAAGGCAGCAGATCTTTGAAAATGGAAAGCATAGGTTCTGATTCCATCTTTTATCCACTGTATGGCCCTTACATGAACTCCTAAAATGATGGATAGTCTTGCTCTCCTGAAGCCAACCTTGTCAGGTAGGCAAATTACTGTAACAGTCGTCACTGATTTGCAGTAGATTTGCTAATATTATATGACATTAATAGGACTGTTCACAACATTATGCACTACAATCTGGAGAGACTTTGTGCAAAAATGTCAGAATTTAATTTGAATTTGAATGTTTAATGTTTCTCTTTCATAAGGTACAGAAATGTAAATGCACTGCACCAAATGCATCACATGGAGCAAATTTCTACTATCAATGGTAAGATTACTATTCTTCTATACCTACAATAAGTTTAATAGCTTAAAAGCAGTGGAAAAATTGACTTGGACATGAAAAAGCTCAGAATCTACTGAAAGAAATCAAAACTTCTGGAGACATATGCTGTTCAATGGATTAAATCAGGATATAATGGTGCAACACCTGTAATTTATAAATAAATCTATGCAAAAAACCAAAATATACATAATGATTCTTGTCTTACATAAAAGACATTCTGCAATCACATCTCAGTTCTGTTTATGCCTAAGTTCAGTGACATGACAATAGTTAACTAAAGGTTTACAAAAATGTAAAATCTTTTATTTATTTCATGGAAACTATGGGCAGTTTTACTCTAGAGATAATTTTTATTATAGTTACACATATTGTAGACGTGACGTTCTATGAAAGTCTACCTAATGGAAAGAATGTAATAGTAATTGCATCACCAGCTGACCATCAGAGGTGATTGTCCCACTCTATTCTGTGCTGGTGCAGCCTCACTTTGAGTCCTGTGTACAGTTCTGGGTGCCACAATACAAGATATAAAGCCATTAGAGAGCATCCAAGGGAGGGCTATGAAGATAGTGAAGGCTCTAGAGGAGAAGCATACAAGGAGTGGCTGAGGTCACTTGGTCTGTTCAGCCTGGAGGAGACTGAGGGGAGACCTCATTGCAGCCTACAACTTCCTCGTAAGGGAAAGAGGAGGGGCAGGTATTGATCTTTTCTCTGTGGTGACCAGTGACAGGACCAAGAGAACAACATGAAGCTGTGTCAGGAGAGGTTTAGGTTAGATATTAGGAAAAGGTTAGTCACCTAGAGGGTGATTGGATACTGGAACAGGCTCCCCGGAGAAGTTGTCACAGTACCAAGCCTGACAAAGTTCAAGAAGAGTTTAGACAATGCTCTCAGGCACATGGGCTGTGTTGTGCAGGGCCAGGAGTTGGACTTGATGATCCTTGTGGGTCTCTTCCAACTCCGGATATTCTGTGATTCTATGATTCTATTTTTGAATACTTGGAGCCATGATAATTTTAAATACATTTAGAATTAAATGATGAATTGTTTCTTCACATACTCAGTTATTTTCAACTCAATAGGTTCAGTATTAGAGTAAATGGAAGGGTTAAGCACTTATAGGGTGGCTACAAAGAGAACAGAGATTCTACCTTCACATGAAATCATACAGAGAAGACAAGGGGTAGTGGGTAAAAGTTGCCCTGGAAGAGGTTTCATCTTTATATAAGGAATAGATTTTTTACAGTAAAAAACAATCATTCACTGGAACAACTTCGTTGGGGATATTCAAAATGCCATTCGACAGGATACAAGATAATCTCATCTAGGCTCCCTTCCCCCCAAAAGGTTAGACAAGTTCAAGGACCCTTCAAGCCTTGCCTGTTCTTTGGCTCTATGATTTTATGGAAAACTGTTCTGTATTACTAGTAAGAAATGTGTTCTGCTACTTGTAACAGTCTAAGAATTTTTCACTATATTTATGAAATCATACATGCGATCAAATATCTTCAAACTCAGGTTCAAATAAGGACCTTACAAATTAATCACTCTTCCATGTGTGAAATGTAATGAAATAAAAATACACATGAGCACATATAAAAACTCAGTTCTGGGGAAATGCTAACTCTTATGTTTCATTGTTCAATAAAACAAATTAAAAATAATGGTTAAAAAAATCTATTATAGCGTTCCAAAACTAAAAAAAATACTTAAAAAATTCAAGAAACAGGATGATGGCAGGTATCTATGGAGGTGCTGAAGAGATACCAGAAGCGAAGAACTGCATGCAACCTCTATGTGCATACTTTTTTCCAAGAGAAGTCTTGTACAAATGGCCTTAGATCATGTGGTTATTCCTCTCAAAGTCACAACCATCTGCTGTTTCTGAATGCCAGCCTTCACAAAAGCCTTGAATATACTTTGGCACATTAGGATGGTTTCATACCTTCATCTGTTTTCCTTTGTTTTCCTAAGTGTCTCCAAACAAGTGTCTCACTTAAAAAATTATACCACTGGCACTTTAATGTGACACTTCTCTAGTGCATAATATGCAACAAATTCTGACAGATTTACACTGAGCAGTACCTAAGTCAGAGAGCTATTCCATTATCTACCACTAAAACTACTCACAAACCAAATTACTGTGCAGAAGTCAAAAACAGGGCTCCTTTGATGAAGGAGCTTCTTTAAATGATGATATAAGTAGGAAAAGAAAGGTTGGAGTTCCTCAAAGACTAGTCTAAGCCTAAGTCTTTAATATTTCACCCATAATTTGGACAGGAAAATCTCAACAGTGCTTATAAAGTTTGCCAGTGACTCATATTTGGGAAACACAATTACAACAAAATCAGAATATCTTGAAAATTAAAAAAATGGAGCTGACTGAAGACTGAAAAAAGATTTCTATTACTAAGCAGCTTAAAATGCAAGGCTATATAGTCAGGGAGTAACATCAACTTCTGCTGTGAGCCTGAAACTCACCATATAGAAATCAAGAAGTAGAGGAAGAAATGCTTTTGTAGTTCTGCCACAGAAAAGATGTACGCTACTAGTGTGACAACAGGCAAATGGAATCTCATGATGCTATCAGGTAAGATGTGCCCAGTTGAACTGGAGAATAAAAATTATTGTACCGGATACAGTAAGAATCCACATGGAGTACTATACAGAGTTCTGGCAACCCATGTTCAAAAAATGTAAGCATCTGGAATAGATACTGAGTTCAATAGGCTGAAAAATTATCTAAGAGAAAACTAAAACTAAAATTGCTTACCCTCAGAAAGATTGTAACTGCTCTTTGTAAATATACTAGGGAAAGGAATGAGTATCAGAAAAGGAAAAAACTCTTTAAAGTAAAAACCATGCAAAAGCAACAGAGCAGAAAGCTGTGACGGGATATTAATATATTTAGGCTGAACTTCGAGGAAAATATTCACCCGTAGGAAGACCAATGCTCTGAAGCCATCACTCAGGACGTCAACAGCATTTTACTGGTTTGGTACCATATAAAGGCAGGTAATAAATTACTTACAAGACTTTTCCAGTGCTATTTTCCAACCTGTCCTGTACATCTACCATGAAAACATGAAATTCCAAACGAGGTAAAATTATCTATATAAAATTAACAGTGCAAATAGAGAAAATATTTCAAACGCAGCATAATTATGGAAATAAGAAGTTAACATTGGTACTACTGAGTAGTAAGTGTAAAAACTTGATTCATTGACAACTCTATTATGGTAACTAAGTGCTATCAAGGCCTGGAAGACTGTATAATTGCTCAAGCACAGAAGGATAAAAGAATCTAGTAAAGAAACTGATAAAGTGCTACAGACAGTGAAGAACTACAAACAAGCTTATGATTTATAGCAATCAATGCTTTAACAAGCCAGTGGAAATAGAAACATTTTTTGTCTATCTATCTACAAGCTATTTGTGATGCAAAGACTCTTTAGATTGGTTGCTTCTTCACTTTTTTCTCAATACATGAATGATTAAACAGGACCTTCAGAGTTACACAGTTGGCAAGAAGCAGAGCTCTGGTTATCCCTGAAAAAGTCTATCTTAATTTGTCCAAATTACAAGCCTTTTCAAATTCCCACATACACTTAAATTTTAGCACTTAGACTCTCCAACAACCCACCTTCATAACCTTCATGAAACACTAAGCAGACTGCACACAAACTGTTCCCACAAAGAGTGGCTCAACACACTGCCACTTGGGGAGTGTAGGGGAAAAAAATCAATTTTTACTGCTTATAATTGCTTCAGCTCCAAGTAATCCTGCAAAGAAACTGCATACTTAACACTTATCCCCAATTTTCCTCCCATCCCCATGATGATGGCTAGATTTAGCTCTCTGTCTCAGTCACAGAAGGGACAAAAGCTGGGTTAAAGGGAGGAATCTGAGGAGGAAAGAAGAAAGGTGTGAATTATCTAGAGAGCATATACCAAGAAGGTGGGGAAAACTGCTGACTGGCATCTGGAAAAGTGAAAGAAACAGGCAGAATCTGCTTGTGCTGTGGAACATCTGTCCTGGAATGTATGATACTATTGTCATTGCCAAGACAACTCAGAAGTTACACGTGCCAGATATAATCATGCCTGTACAAACTTTATTTTCTCCCCTTCTACATATGTGATAAGATCAGTCTTTAATTACATAACCACATAGGTTTTCACTAAATGCTCCCTACCATTTTTTTGCATGAATGGAAAATCAGCAATTAATAAACTATGGGGGTTTTTTTATTATTTACAGTTTTTCTCTCCCCAACAGCCCTACTAGTGATTAAGCACATGACTTTGCAATTCTTGTACTATTTTTGTAACATTTCTTCTCCATGATAGGAAAATACTATGAAAAATAATGGAGGGTAATCAAGTTCATTAAAAAAAACCCCAAACATTAAAAAAAAAATCCTTGAAGGTCAACCATTTAAAAGAGAAAATTGTAAAAAACCATGGCTAATAATGTGAATGAAAAAAATTCAATCAGCTAAAACCAAGTCTTAGAAATGATGGGCTTCATAATATATCAAAATCAGAGTGACACTGCCATGACGGGAAAGGTAGTGGTGGTCTGCAAGCAAATAATCGTCCTCATATCTAATAGCCAGGGGCAAGTGAGGCTTAACTTCAAGCATTTATGATACATGGTGACTGCCCTTTAGACAGAAGTGAGATGCTAATTTTGCTTTCTGACAATTATTTTTTAAAAGGCCTGCTAGGCTACTATGCTTTTATATTTGTTCCTTTTTTTGTTTTGTTGTTTTTTGTGGGTTTTTTTTGGTAGCAATAAATTATTCTCTTTATCATTTACTTAAACATAACCATGGCCTCAGTCATAATTCATCCCCTAATCCTGCAAACTAATGAGAATTTTGTCAGTGAAAGAAATAAGCATTTGTCATTGAGATTATACTTCAGATTGGCCATCATTTCTCATCTAAAATATAAAGCTACACTTTTTTTTATATTATTATTTTATATCATATATATTTGTAAAGAGAAAATATTTTCCTGTCACGCAAAAAGTTTTGCTATTACTGGGCCCTGCTGGATAAACTCCTGCCCTTACCACCTCCTAGCATCAATTTCTTTTTCCAGAAATAATATTTTTGCAAGAAGCCTGAAAATTGGAAGATATGCTGGGCTCATCAAGTCCACAACTGCTCACACCAAGAATTTGTTTCTGTTCCCCTGTGGGAATCCAATTCTAATTAAACTGCCTAGATCTTGATTTTGACAGATATATTCTTCTGTATAAGAAAACACAGAAAAAGGTACTTCCTCATAGGAAATTTCACCTGCACTGGATATCTGTAGTGGGTTTCTGTGGCTGGGTTTTGGTAGGGGAGATGGGAGGAAGGCCACAGGGGTGGCTGCTAGAAGCTGCCAAAAGCTTCCCCTGTCTTATGGAGCCAATGACAGCCAGCTCCAGCATGGGCTTCCTGCTGCTGGCCAAGGCCAAGCCAATTAGGAGTAATAGTAACACCTCTGTGGTAACACATTTAAGAACAGAAGGTTGTTGGGCAGAAAGAGTTCCAGCCAGGAAAGAGGAGTGTGAGAACATGGGAACAACAAGGTAGACACCAAGGTCAGTGCAGAACGAGGGGCAGGAGGTGCTCCAGGTGCCGGAGCTGAGGCCCCTGCAGCCCGTGGTGCAGACCATGGTGGAGCAGCTGTGCCCCTCCAGCCCATGGAGGACCATTGGGGTGCAGAGACCCACCTGCAGCCCATGGAGGAGCCCATGCTGGAGCAGGCGGATGTCCGAAGGAGGCTGTGACCCCATCAGACATCCAAGATGGAGCAGGGTCCTGCTGGGGACCTGCAGCCCATGGAGAAAGGAGCCCACGCTGGTGCAGGTTTTTCTCAAGTAGGACTTGTGGCCCCTCTGGGGGACCCACGCTGGTACAGCCCATTGGTGAAAGACTGCACCCTATGGAGAAGTGACTCATGGGACAGCAGTTTCATGAAGAACTGTTGCCTGTGGGATGGACTCATGCCGGAGAGGCCCATCAAGGACTGTCTTGCGTGGGAGAGACCCCACAGAAGCAGGGGAAGGACTCCTCTCCCTGAGCAGTGGCGGAAACAACAACTGACCAAAACCCCCATTCCCTGTCCCCCTGCACTGCTGGGGGGGAGGGGGGAGAACATGGAAGGAGGAGTGGGGGGAAGGTGTTTTTAACATTATTTTACTTCTCTCTCTTTTGCTCTGATCCTATTAATAATAAATTTAAGTAATATCCCCACTTCGAGTCTGTTTTGCCCATGAAGGTAATCAGTAAGCGACCTCTCCCAGCTGTTATCTCAACTCATGAATCCTTAGCTGGTGTTTTCTCTCTCTCTCCTCTGTGCAGTGGCTTTAGTGAGTACCTGGCATCTGGCCAGGGTCAATCCACTACAATATCCAAAAGTATATTGAAGTGGTATAAAAAGAAGAGATGACAAGCATATTCAGAGCAGGTTGTTAAATAAACAAAACAGAAACAAAAACCCATCAAACATCACAACAAAAAAAGAAACATTCAATAAAATGCGAAATGACAGTGGCATCTCAAATCTCTCCAAGAACAATACTGTGACTAAACACTGTTCACATTTAATATATTCCTTGTTAAACTCAGCACTTCTTATTTACATTTTTAATCAAAAAAATTCTTCAAGGTTTCATCACAGCTTTTATATAAGTGAATGACTGCAGACTATTTCCAGGGACATCTGAAACACAGTGAAGGGAAACTCCATTCCACTCAAGGGAAAGGCTGTCTTGCTAATGATAGTGCAAGAAATCAATCTGGAGTTTTTATTAAAAATTCTAATACTAAGGCACTAGCATACAGATAATTATATGCAATGTGAATATCTCAAGCAGGGGACCTTACACATACAGAATTCATGTCTTGCATCACTTGCCCTGTAAGGAGAAGCTGAGGGATGGCGTCTCGTTCAGCCTGCGGCAGGCACGGTTTCAGGGGGACCTAACTGCAGCCCTCTGGCAGCTATAGGGAGGCCAGTATGAAGATGGAGCTGATTTCTTCACTAGCATGGTGGGAGGATGAGAGACAATGGGTAGAATCTGAAACAAGAGATATTGTTTCAGGAAAGGAAATGCTTTCTCACTCAGAGGACTGTAGGGAGTGGATCAGGCTGCCCAATGAGGCTCTGTGGTCCATGGAGATAAAGTCCTGAGCAACCTGCTCTGAGCTAGCTCCAGCTGATCAAGCTGGAAGTTTAAAAACAGACTTCCTTCGAGTTTGAATTTTCCTATCAATCTATGGAACATATCCTCCTGACAGAGAGATAATCAAAATCACACTTTGCAAATAACTAATAAAGCAGTGAAGTTCCTTCAGTAGATCTGACAGCTGCACAATAACTGGAAAAACACATATAGGCATGCTCCTTTAAGGAGTTTATTCACCCCATGGTGGCATACATGTGCACCTATGAGATTGTTCACTTGTCCATACTGAAAAGCAGGGTAGTCACAACTACACGCATTTAGAAAGTTTCTGTTGAAAGTGCTATTTTATTGAATGTCCTAAGTTTTAAATTTCTCAGGTCCATCTAATTTTCACCTAATGTAAGGCTCCAAAATAATCCTAATTAATAATTCCTGCTGCCAGGAACATCAGAGCTCTATCTCCTGCCCTGGAACAGAAAAACCTGACAGGTACTTTTCAGAGCCCTTGACACTTCACTGCTAGTAGTTAAGGATGTAACAAGAACATTGGTCTCAAGCAGCACCTGTAAGGTCCATGCATTTTGATTTGCCACAAATTACCAGAAAAAAAATCTTTGTCTTAATCCAATTCATACTCAATCAGAAAAATACAATATGAAAACATTTGAAGTACAAAAAAATCCCCTTCTTTCAGCTTATTCACACCAGACAACGAGCTTCAGGGGAAGCTCTGCAAGCTGAATATGCATTTTATAAGGCTCTGTCTGTATTTATTCCAGTTGCCCTGATGCAACTCCTCTGCAGAATGGGGAGGCAGAATGGCATGGAATTTACTGCACTTTTCTTAATAGAAAGAAAACCCCTTCCAGTCTCTAAACCCATTTTATTCTGCTGGAACAGTATGGAAGATTAGATCTTTGGTTTAAGGGAACCTAAGAAGAAGTCAAATCAATAAATCAATACTGACGTACTTTGTGCTTGGTTTTGGGTTTTTTGTTTGTTTGTGTCAAACATCTTTAAAATACTCAAGAAGTGCAAGTATATGCTGATTGCTGTCAATGGCAATGACTAGGCAGCTAAATACAGGTTCAGAAGACACTAGCAAGCGGCATGATAACACCCATCCATGTTCCAATGGGCACAACACGCTGTTTGTATCCACAAGCACACAAATAGTAACTCCATGAACTGAGAGAGAATATCTACATGCTGCAGGGCTTCCATGTATATGCAGGACAAAAAAATAGTAGAGCCCACCAATGTTCACTGTGGAGGAAAAATTTCTTCCCAAATTGCCTGTGGGTCCTCTAAGTGGGAATGGAATTACTAACTCAGTCTTTCACTTTCACCTTCATAAGAAAAGTGCTACAGAAACTCATTGGATATGTTTAATCTAGTGGACCTGGTGGTGACAACTTGGCTGCATTAACTCCCTACTATCCCAAGCTTGGATTCATTAGGGAAGGACAAGGATCAGAGAAGATATAAGACATCACTCAGTTGACTTCTCTTCTGGATAATCAAGTCCCCACGATTCTGGGGCACATATCACAAAATCATAGAATCAAAGAATGGTTGGAAGGGACCTTAAAGATCATTTCATTCCAAACCCCTGACATGGGCAGGGACACCTTCCACTAGACCAGGTTGCTCAGAGCCCCATCCAGCCTGGCCTTGAACACCTCCTGGGATGGGGAGTCCACAACTTCTCCGGGTAACCTGTTCCAGTGCCTCACCACCCTCACAGTAAAGTATTTCTTCTTTATATCTAATCTAAATCTACCCTCTTTCATCTTAAATCCATTCCCCCTTGTCCTGTCACTACATGCCCTTGTAAACAGTGCCTCTACAGATCTCTTGTAGTTCCCCTTTAGGTACTAGGAGGTGCTGTAAGGTCTCCCTGGAGCCTTCTCCTTGCCAGACTGAACAGCTCCAACTCTCTCTGCTTGTTTTCGTAGGAGAGGTGCTATAGCCCTCTAATCAACTTGATGGCCCTCCTCTGGATTTGCGCCAACAGGTCCATGTCTTTCTCACATCAGGCACCCAAGAGCTGGATGCAGTACTCCAGGTGAGGTCTCACAAGGGCAGCGTAGAGGGAGGAGAATCACCTCCCCCAACCTGCTGGCTACATTTCTTTTGACGCAGTCCAGGATATGGTTCGGGATATGTTCAACTTAGTTACAAACATTACTTCAGACTCCCAACTTTCTTGTCCTCTTTACAAGCTTTACTTTGTGCTCAGTAGAGGCAAAAGAAACAATTTATTACTGCGCAATATCATACTTAATTGCATTCATTTAGCATGAAAAATATTGTTACTGAACCACAAAAAATACAATGCTTTGTGAGAAGTATGTATCTTCTAAGAAGTAGTCAGAAACATTCAATAAAGTCAAAATAAAAGTGTGGATAAATTCACTGATATTTATATATGTACTTTATAATAAACTTCACAATTTACTTTTAAATGGAAGGATTAAATAGTAGCCTACAGTTAGCAGCATAGTATCTTCTTTAAAATTTATACATATTACTGAAACATAGGGTAAAAACAACTGAATAAAACTTTGCAATTATTGAGAAAGTAATATCTTGGTTTGTTCTTAGTGGGTTTTTTTTTACCGTATCTAGGATATTTTTCTTTCTCTTGTTTTGTTTGTAGTTACCATAATATGAAAAAGAAAAAAAAAAGTTTTAAATGTAACCTATATATTGTGCTTGTTTGGTACAACTATTGTTTTATTTGTTACATTTAGCATATATCTCTTCCTTTTCCGTGTCATTGTTTCATGACATACCTGAGTCTACCTTCTAGAAAGCTTAAAAGCTCATGGCCTGACTGTGATTTCACACTGAGCCATTCCACTGACATCATTAGGGTTGCATGAGAATAAATTAGAGCATGATGAAAACCACAGTGAGATGAGCTTATTGGGGTCTAATTCAGTTGTAAAGTCAATCTAAATGAAAAGAAAAACAGGCCACACAGATTTAAACTTTACTGTTCTTTAATCAGTCTTTTTTCTATTTGATCCTCCCTAGGATGCTTCTATTGTATTCCCTAAATAGCAAAACAAAATTATCACGAGAACCCACACAAACATGAAGTATCCGAATTTCAGAATAAGTAAACAAAACCCCTGAGGCCCTTCAGGACTCCTAAGAGCACTTGTCAATTTTGTCTAAAGGTAACTAAATACCAAACATCAAAATGTGAAGACTGTGCTGTAGATCAGAATATCACGATAATGATGATCAACTTGGTGAAAGGTTTTAACTTCAGTTAATCAAAAATTACCACACCCAAACATTTACCTATTATAAGTTTCAAATTCACTTTTCAAAACACACTAAGATCTGGGGTTTTAGGCAAAGTATCTTAACAGTTAAGATACATTATAGTACAACTGCCTCCCCAACCTGAAGTACAGGCCCTGTACAAAGTCAGAGCAGCAACCGTGGCTTCCAAGGATTCACGTCCCTTCTGTTCCCACAGCAGTAGCCACTATACTAACTCCACAGGGGAAGCAGAAGCTCCAGCTTGGGTTTTCAGGACTCTGGCACAGGCAAAGGCAGCAGCACAGTGGTGACCTTGTTCCTGTCCAGAAATGTGTTGCCTTTATTTTATGTATGCCAACTGCATTCCTGTTAAATGCATGACTTTCTCAAGAGGTGTTAAAGAAGCATTGTGCACACTGCTGGTGCAGAAGGATGGAATGGCAACAGGAAGGATAGGACAAGAGCTGAAATTCATTCCCTGTTAGAAATAAAGCACATAACCATATGCTGTAACTGAGATGCAACTGTGGTGTTGGCTCATGAACACAAGTGACCCTAATTTACAACACTGAGAGTTATTTCCTACTGGGCTGGAGCAACAGATAAAACTCATTTTAAACACAACCTTGCAATACAGGAACAACATTTGCCTCTTACTGTCCTTATGACAAGGACAGGAGAAATAGCTGGCATTTATCTGTTAACATGTATTCAAACAAAAGAAAAAGGAATTTGTTCAGCTCCTCTGCTGGTTGTCTTAAGAATATGTACCTGGCCTATGGATCATCTCTACTGAAGATAACTAACAGTTTGTTTCAGGAAAAAAGTAAGGTCTGTGCAGCCCTAAGAAGTCAGATGCCTATTCTACTTTGTGCATGTCCACCGAAGAAGAGGCCTCAGACCATTTTGAACCAATACATATCTAAATACCCACATAATGTCAGGGGAAAAAATTGCTTATGCAAATTCATATTATGTGGTATTATCAGCAGTTCAGGTACTAAGTTTTCCTAATTTCAATGTAACTATTATTTTTGCCAAGAAAAACAAGACATTATTACAGTATTTAGATATTACTGAGTAGCATAAAACCATATCCCAAGAAAAAAATCCCATTAACAAAGAAAGGTATTACTGAGTGAATTTCTCCCACCTCTAAACTTTGCTACTTGCTTTTTTATTATCATTATGGTTTTCTAGCTAGTGAAACAGACCCCTCACTCA